>NC_057798.1:137177148-137177998 GCF_018294505.1 Triticum aestivum | reverse complement strand
GGGGAGATGGCGAATGGGTGGTTGGGGCGAACCGCTGCGGGGACAAGGTCAGACATATGCCGACGGCCTGGCCGTCGGCATAGGCCCCCTTTGCCACGTCATCTATGCGTGTGCCATGCCACATCATCGATCCGTGGGACAACCTCCGTGTGCGCACAGATATGCCGACGGCCTAGCCATCGGCATATGTGTATTATACTTTTTTTTATTTTTACTTTGTTTTGTTATTTTTACTTTATTTTAGTTTTTGTTTTTGCATAAGATAATTATGCCTTATCTAAAAAAACATACCCGATGGTATATCGATTGCCCCCGTTACGAACGTCGCTATCGTCGTGTCACGGAGGGGGGAAACGGTCGACACGGAAGGAATTCTGGTTGGTAGGGGGATTCGGGGTGTAGCTATGTCACCGAAACATCGCACGGGTCTTGAAGCATATGTGAAAGTGTTCATGCATGCGTAAACGCCCGTCTTGGGGCTCCGGGGTGTGCACCCCTCACGGACGGCGCCGCCGCCGAAACCTGGAGGGGGGAAACGGACGCGTTGGGTCTACACGGAGGGGATCTTGTTGTGGGTCTGGCCCGAATGTTGCTCCAGAGTGTTCCTATGGGCTGACCTAACACAACCAGGTGGGGAGGTCCACTGGTCAAAGCCCGTCCGTGCAAAGTCAAAGGGCTAGATCACGTGGTCAAACGCTACAGGGTTAGGCGGGACGAGGCACTGGGGTAGCAATGCCACCGGAGCGTCGCACCGGGCCCTCATACATGCGGGGTGGTGTGGTGGCATTTCCGAAGAGGCGACACGCGTGTCCGGGGTGTGCCCCCCACGGACGGCGCCGCCGCCGGCACC
>NC_057798.1:137172556-137172943 GCF_018294505.1 Triticum aestivum | reverse complement strand
CCGTCCGTGAGGGGGGCCACACCCCGGAGACGCGTGCCGCCTCTTCAGACATGCCACCGCACCACCCCGCATGTATGAGGGCGCTATGCGATGCTCCGGTGGCATTGCTACCCCCAAGGGCCCCCGTCCCGCCTAACCCTGTAGCGTTTGACCACCGGATCTAGCCCTTTGACTTTGCACGGACGGGATTTGACCAGTGGGCCTCTCCACCCGGTTGTGTTAGGTCAGCCCATAGGAACACTTTGGAGCAACATCCGGGCCAGACCCACAGCAAGATCCCCTCCGTGTAGACCCGACGCTTCCGTTTCCCCCCTCCAGGTGCCGGCGGCGGCGCCGTCCGTGAGGGGGGGCACACCCCGGACACGCGTGCCGCCTCTTCAAACATGC
>NC_057798.1:137165020-137170928 GCF_018294505.1 Triticum aestivum | reverse complement strand
AGGTGCCGGCGGCGGCGCCGTCCGTCAGGGGGGCCACGCACCGGAGACGCGTCCCGCTTCTTCGGACATGCCACCACACCACCCCGCATGTATGAGGGCCCGGTGCGACGCTCCGATGGCATTGCTACCCCCCTAGGGCCCCCGTCCCGCCTAACCCTGGAGCGGTTGACCACGGGATCTAGCCCTTTGACTTCCCACGGACGGACTTTGACCAGTGGACCTCCCCACCCGGTTGTGTTACGTTAGCCCATAGGAACAATTGGGAGCAACATCCGGGCCAGTCCCACAGCAAGATCCCCTCCGTGTAGACCCGACGCGTCCGTTTCCCCCCTCCAGGTGCCGGCGGCGGCGCCGTCCGTGAGGGGGGCACGCCCTGGAGCCCCAAGACGGGCGTCTACGCATGCATGGACACTTTCACATATGCATCGGGACCCGTGCGATGTTTCGGTGACATAGCTACACCCCGAATCCCCCCACTAACCAGAATTCCTTCCGTGTCGACAGTTTCCCCCTCCGTGACACGGCGATAGCGACGTTCGTAACGGGGGGCAATCGATATACCATCGGGTATGTTTTTTTTATGCAAAAGCAAAAACTAAAATAAAGTAAAAATAACAAAACAAAGTAAAAATAGAAAAATAAAGTAAAATACATGTATGCCGACGGCCAGGCCATCGGCATATCTGTGCACACACGCAGGTTGTCCCACGGATCGATGGCGTGGCATGGCACACAGATCGATGACGTGGCGAAGGGGCCTATGCCGACGGCTATGCCGTAGGCATACCTCTGCCACAGATAAAATTAAAAATTAAGTAAAGTAAACATATGCCGACGGCGCACTACTAGGAAAAGGGCTATAGATAGGATTGATTCTAATGGCGCACCGTGGAAGCAGTGCGCCACTACTATATACTAATGGCGCACCTGTTTGTGATACGCCATTAGTGTGTAAGACACTAATGGCGCACCGTAAACAGGGTGCGCCACTAGTATGCATTATTTTTTTTCCATTTTCCCATACATACTAATGGCGCATCTGGTCCATAATGCGCCATTACTACCTATAACTACTAATGGCGCACCAAGCAGGCAGTGCGCCATTACTGTAAATTTTGTTTTATTCTTTTTTTTGCAAAACTACTAATGGCGCATTGTCGCAAAGTGCGCCATTACTAGTTTAAACTAGTAATGGCGCACTAAGAGGAGATGCGCCATTAGTATATATACTTATTATTTTTACTTTTTTGCAAAACTACTAATGGCGCACCTTATGCTGATGCGCCATTAGTAACCCTGGTTACTAATGGCGCATTTTCCTACGGTGCGCCATTAGTAACCTGGGACCAACAAGATATTTTGGACAGCCCACACCTACCCACTCACTTTCCCCACTTCATTCCATCCACCTCCTTCTCCAAGCTTTCGGCCATCTCCTCCTCCTCACCTCATTTCCACCATAGATTCAACAAAATTAAGTGGTGAAATTACCTTCTTTTGATAGGTAAGTAAGGGAAAGCTATCTTCATGATATAGATCTACTTTTTTTTCTCCCTAGCTCACTCCAACAATGTGCACATGCACTTTTTGTGGCCTAGCTAGATCTATGTATGTTTGTGGTGTTGCATGTGTTTGTGGTGTTGCATATATGTTTGTGTTTGAAGGTACCGGTATTTGAAATATGGGATAGTTGCCAATATTTTGCCGGAATGTTTTGATTCATTTCCGTTTCGGCGAGAATTTTGGCACTATGCATTCTTTTTGGTCCTATTTTTAGGGAAGGTCGTGCCAAATTTTTTCTTGGTTCTAACATAAAGTTTTGCTCTACCCCGCAGGCGACCATGGTCCGCACGATGACTGAAGGCATCGTGAATAGGTTTTTGAGCTCCGCGAAGGCCGAGATGCTTCAAAAGAACGAGACGGAGATAAGATGTCTATGTCGAAGATGCAAGCTGAAGAGCCTTATTGCGGACCCGGATTCCGGGCAGGTGCGGGACCACCTGCTCTTGCGTGGTTTCATGGATGGCTATCGGTGGCAAGGTGATGAAGATGACTATCAAGTCGTCCATGGCCGGGGCCGGGCAAGAAATGAGGAAGGGAAACAAGACAAGTACCACCGCGGCGAGGGCGGGCGAGAAGACGAAGAATCTCTAGGACATGATCACGACGGTGATGCTGTACACAGTCATCATGTAGAAGATGTCGTACATGATGATGAGGAAGATCAAGACGAAGGGCATGATCATGAAGATGAAGATGCCGGAGCAGACGACGATGGAGGCTGGGTGCAGGACCCTCATATTCAAGAGCTGCTTCTCAAGCGGACGGATAACGCAAGAGCTGCCGCCCGAGAGAAAGCCAAGCTGGATCAACTGGAGATAGACGCGGTTACTCCATTGTATGAAGGATGCAGGCCCGAGGATACCCGCCTGAAAGTAACGCTCATGGCTCTGGAGATGAAGGTAAAACACAAAATGACCGACGCATGCTTCGACGAGAACATGTCATTCTGGCACGAACGTCTCCCCAAGGGGAACAAGTGCCCGACCAGTTTCGAGGAGGCGAAGAAAAGCGTGTGTCCTCTAGATTTACCGCACGTGAAATACCATGTGTGCATGAACAATTGCATCATTTATCGGGACGAGCACGCGGAGTCTACCATATGTCCGGTGTGCGGCGTCACTCGATACAAGAAGAGGAAGAAAGCTCCTCGAAAATCGGTGTGGTACTTTCTGATCACTCCTCGTCTGTAGCGGTATTTCGCGGACCCTAAGGTAGCAAAGCTCCTGCGTTGGCACGCAGATAGGGAGGAGAAGAAGCGAGAAGATGACGCAAATGATCCGGAGATAGATAAAAAAGACAAGATGCTGAGTCACCCTAAGGATGCGAGCCAGTGGCAAGCGTTGAACTTTGAAGACCCAGAATTTGGGAAGGATCCAAGGAACATCGTGCTGGGCGCGAGCACCGATGGAGTCAATCCGTTTGGCAGCCAGAGAAGCACACATAGCACCTGGCCTGTGTTTGTGTGGATGTACAACCTTCCCCCTGGTTGTGCATGAAGAGGAAGTACATTCACATGAGTATGCTAATTGAAGGGCCGAAACAACCAGGGAACGACATCAATCTGTATCTGGGGCTGCTGAAAGAGGAGCTTGACACGCTGTGGAAAACGCCAGCCAATACGTGGGACGCCGCAGAGAAAGAATATTTCCCTATGAGAGCCGCACTGCTCACGAAGGTGCACGACTATCTCGGTTACGGATATCTCGCGGGGCAGGTAGTCCACGGATTTTCTGGATGCGTAAGGTGCATGGATGACACAACGTATCGCCAGCTAGATAGAGATCCCGGGTCTTCGAAAACCGTGTTCATGGGACATCGAAGGTGGCTTCGCGACGATGACCCGTGGAGGAAACGCAAGAATCTGTTCGATGGTGAAACCGAACCCCGAAAACGCCCGTGTACGAGGAGCGGCGAGGAAATAGACAAGCTGTTGAAAAATTGGAAAGACTGCCCACTGCCGGGAAAGATGCGAAAGGCGCCAGAGCCGCTGCTGAAGGTATGGAAAACGAGGTCTGTTTTCTGGGACTTGCCGTACTGGAAGATCCACCGTGTGCCTCACAGCCTTGATGTCATGCATATCACGAAGAACGTGTGCGAGAGTCTGCTTGGTACCCTGCTCAACATGCCAGAGAGGACCAAAGATGGGCCGGAAGCAAGGGCAGACTTGAAATCAATGGGCATCAGGCAGGAGCTTCACGCTAATGATGATGATGATGAGGCGAAGCAGGACACGGAAAGTCGTCGCAAAGGCAAAAAGGCCAAGAAGACCGGAAATGACTACCCTCCCGCGTGCTTCACTCTAAGTCAGGAGGAGATCGAGCAGTTTTTCACATGCCTCCTAGGAGTAAAACTTCCTTACGGTTACGCGGGGAAGATAAGCAGATACCTAGACCCAGCGAAGCAGAAGTTCAGCGGGATGAAGTCTCACGACTGTCACGTGCTGATGATGCAGATACTTCCAGTTGCAATCCGTGGGATCATGGACGCGCACGTCCGTGAAACGCTATTTGGCCTATGCAACTTTTTCGACGTCATCTCTCGGAAGTCGATTGGCGTGAGGCAACTCAGAAGGCTACAGGAAGAGATCGTGGTGATACTATGCGAGCTTGAGATGTACTTCCCGCCTGCATTCTTCGACGTTATGGTGCATCTGCTGGTCCATATAGTGGAGGATATCATCCAACTCGGGCCGACGTTCCTGCACAGCATGATGCCGTTCGAAAGGATGAATGGTGTCATCAAAGGATACGTTCGCAACATGTCACGTCCAGAGGGAAGCATAGCCAGGGGCTTTCTGACCGAAGAGTGCATCTCCTACTGCACGAATTATCTAGGCATCGAGAACCCCGTTGGTCTGCCCGTCAACAGGCACCTCGGCAGGCTTGCTGGATGGGGTCACCATGAGGGTCGCCGCGAAATGCATGTCGACTTCGAGGGTCGACTCGTCGACTTTGAAAGAGCAAACCTAGTCGCGCTACAACACATAGACGTGGTCGATCCTTGGGTGGTAGAGCACAAAACCTTTATTAAGAAGACGTAGAATGACCGAGGCCAACAGAGGACGGACGGAGATATACTCAAAGAGCACAACTCATGTTTCACGCGTTGGTTCAAGCAGAAGCTTCTGTCGTACCCTTTACATGAGGATTCTTCCGCGGAAGAACAACTCATATTCGCCTTGTCACAGGGCGCCGAGCACAACCTGATGACCTATGAGGCATACAAAATCAACGGCTACACATTCTACACCGAGGCCAAGGACATGAAGAGCGATGGTTATCAGAACTCCGGGGTAACGATGGAATCCGACACTGGTAACGACAAGGACAGATACTACGGAAGGATCGAGGAGATCTGGGAGCTGAGCTACGCTGGAGAGAAGGTCCCGATGTTCCGTGTCAGATGGGCCAAAAACATCATAAAAGAAGACCGGTATTTCACCACCATGGTTATACCCGAAGCCAAATCCAAGACCGCGGGCGCAAACATCACCGCGAAAAATGAGCCATGGGTACTGGCTTCCCAAGTGGACCAATGCTTCTTCATTACCGACCCGCCAAAGCCCAGTCGTGTTGTCGTGAGGAGAGGCAAAAGGAAGATCTTCGGAATGGATGGAGTAGCCAATGAGCAAGACTTCGACAAGTACGGCGACCCGAAGATCGAACATGACGACGACGATGAAGTAGCAGCACACACCACAAGAAGAAGCAGGACCACCCTACCTAAAGGACGTCCATTCCACAGAAGAACTCCGTTTGCGAAAAAGAAGGGCAAGAAGATTGTGAACAGATAGCTAGCTAAGACCGATTGTATTTAAATCGTAGTCTTCATTTCTCGATTGTATTTCATGGGCACTTTTTGATATCATGAATATTTTTAAATTTCATGGGCACTTTTTGAATTCATGAGGACACTTGATCTCGATTCCCCCTCCATCTCGATCTCGATCCCCCTCCATCTCGATCGCACCCGCACCCTCCCCCGCTAGCTCCACCCATCGCAACCCTCCCTCGCTCCACCGCCGGAGCACCCGGCCCCCCGCACCCGCACTTTTTGAACATATTTTTTAATTTTTTTACTATTTTTATAAAAAATATTACCGTTATAATTTAAACAAGTTTGAACATATTTAAACACAAATAAATATAAAAACAGCATTTAAAATGCATAAAAAATATTACTGTTATGATTTAAACAAGTTTGAACATATTTAAACACAAATAAATATAAAAAACACCATTTAAAATGCATAAAAAAATATTGGGGATCCTGGGAATCAAACCCAGGACCTCCTGGTGTGTGTGCTGCGTGCTGACCAGTCAGGCTAGTGGGTGGGTTCTGTTGT
>NC_057798.1:137164423-137164996 GCF_018294505.1 Triticum aestivum | reverse complement strand
TTTAAACAAGTTTGAACATATTTAAGCACAAATAAATATAAAAAACAACATTTAAAATGCATAAAAAATATTACTGTTATGATTTAAACAAGTTTGAACATATTTAAACACAAATAAATATAAAAAACACCATTTAAAATGCATAAAAAAATATTGGGGATCCTGGGAATCGAACCCAGGACCTCCTGGTGTGTGCTGCGTGCTGACCAGTCAAGCTAGTGCGTGGGTTCTGTTGTAGATAGTGTTGGGCTGTAGATATGGCTACTAGGCTAGGTTAAAACAAAATTCTAATGGCGCACCGAGGGGTGGTGCGCCATTAGAAAGCTTCCCTCCACCTATTCCCCTCTGGCCTCTCTCCCTCCTTCGCCAGATCCCCCCCCACTCGACCTAACATTTCCCCCGCGCCGTCGCCCCCGCACCGTCGCCCCCCGACGCCCAGCCGCTGCCGGAGCTTCAACGCCGGCGTCTTCCTCAGTCCGGGCATGGGGTGCAGGACGACGACCGCGGCCGCCGGCCTTCCCACGGCCAACTAAGGCATCCCTTCGACGACGCCGCCGCCGCCGACCCCGACCC
>NC_057798.1:137146605-137164383 GCF_018294505.1 Triticum aestivum | reverse complement strand
CCCCCGCGCCGTCGCCCCCGCGCCGTCGCCCCCCGACGCCCAGCCGCTGCTGGAGCTTCAACGCCGGCGTCTTCCTCAGTCCGGGCACGGGGTGCAGGACGACGACCGCGGCCGCCGGCCTTCCCATGGCCAACTGAGGCATCCCTTCGACGCCGCCGCCGCCGCCGACCCCGACCCCAACCCCGACCCTGACCCCTCCGGCGACCGGCCGCGCCTGCCCAGGTACCTCTCCTCCTTCCTCCTTCCTCCCTCTCCATCCTTCCTCCCTCCCCAACCTATGCATGGTGATTCCTCCCTTCTCCTCCACCCCCTCACCTGCAAACCATGTTTGTACAGACTGGAAAATAATGTCTGAAAAATACATGAATCGAACTCTAAAACTGTTGCTTCAAGCCATAGTTTGATGTATGGCCTCAAACTGTTGCTGTTAATTTTTCTGCTAAGCCATAGTTTAAATTTTCTGCTCGGCAAACTATTGCTACTTGGAGTAATTGACATGATAAACTTGCTGTCAACAAAAAAGCACTGTTGTGATGTTAGGAAAATTGGCTCCAGTAATAAAAGAATATGATCATGTTCAGTAGTGATCACTGCTTGTCAAGGAGTAGTTTGATGTTGATCATAGTCTTACCTTTCAGTGAGCTCTATTTTGTTGTTGATTATTTCAATCAGATTTGAACTCAACATGATTACTATCAAATCTGAACTCAAGATTTGGGTTAGGAGTGACACCATACTGTAATTTTGTTTCCAGGCATCAAGCCCTGTAACCACTACTGTGATTTACACCTGACAATTCGAACTGAACATGATTACTATCAAATCTTTCTGAATGTTTATCCTGCAGTAAAGTCTACTGAGATTGTCATCAACAATAGTACAGGCATTTTGCAGCAAAGAATTGTCATGTCTGGTCATTGTAATGTTCATTTCATAGCGAATTCAGAAGTTAACAACAATATTACTGTATTTTATTGAAACTGTACAAATTAATGACACCAAATTCAGAAATTGACAGAAAATGGCACTTTAAGAAATCAACAACAAATTCCTTGTAGTGTTTAAGTATAACAAAATTCAGAGAAATGCATGCGGAAGCTAGATCAGTACCAGCTAGCTAGCTACCTAGTAGTAGTACTACTGCTACTGTTCTTTCCTTTCTTTTTCTCTCTGCTCATAATTTTTTTTAAGATTTATCTGTTCATACGATGATATACTAATAATTATAAAGAAAATCTTGGACACCCATGGATTCAAGAGTTAGCTAGCTAGATGATAAGAGGGATGCATGAGAAGCTAGCTACACTGCCATGAACTTTGTTTTTCCTTTTGACAAACACTCTTGTTAACATCAGGAATTAAAAATGCAACATAGAACAAGATATATAGATAGCTGAAAGAAAGAGGTGTGCTTTGAAAGAAAAAATGTGCACCTGCAAGTGAGACTTGACATGTGCCAAGCTAGTAAACAAAATCTGTATATGTACATACTCTCATAAGGTTCTAAGAGATTTTGTAATAAGCTTGATGTTCCTTGTCGTTGACTTATCACTGTTAAACAGAGACCTCTGAGCCATGATCTGTAAAAATACATTTGTCATTCTTTCTGTGTTTGTACAGACTTGCTAAACTATTGATGATTTTTTGTTGGGAGACATATTATATCTGGAATGGAAGCTCACATAAGTTGAGCTGATTTTTGTCCATATGAAAGCAGAGGACCATATGGTCTGTGGCTGGGTTTTGTCTCCGACCATCGTGTCGTGATGAATTTGCAGGTACCCCGAGAGGCCCTTGAGTTTGCCGGAATGTCGATTAACTTCCGTTCCGGCAAATTCGGGTACTCCATATGTCCTATTTTCAGTAAAGGTCATGCTGAAATTTTTCGTGAATTTTAGCATGACTTTGCTAAAAATAGGACATATGGGGTACTTGCGACTAATGCATGGGCCGGGCTATCTTAGTACTTAGTTAAGTAGGATCAACTGCCCTGCCATTCTTGCTGCATTAAATCATAGGTGGCAATAGAGCCAAGTGATTAGGCCCAACTTAGAATTATCCTTAGCATCGATAAACCCTAGATGATAAACCCAACATAGGTGGCAATAGAGCCAAGATTAGGCCCAACCTAGGGTGCCTCCGCATCGATAAACCCTAAATGATGAAAACTTAACTTGGCTGCCCCAGATGCCTCGGTGTCGATGAGAACCTAAATGATGAAAGCTTAGGCTTTTAGGGTGCCTCGGTGTCGACAAACCCTAAATCATGAGACCATGATCTTGTTCCTTGACAATAACCATCTTTTTGACCAAACTTTTTTCCTATTTAGAGAGAAACATGGCCCACAACGATGAGGCCGGTGGTTCGGGCGGCAAGCAATTCTGGGAGCTGTCCCAAGAGATGGAGGAACAACCTCACCGCTATGATGACGCCGCGGAAGACACCGATCCTGATTACACAACCCCTAGTGGCGTCGGGGATGACACCACTGATGGTGCCGCCGAGGATGCCACCACTGATGATGGCGGCGCACACACAGATGGTGGCGGCGCACACACAGATGGCAGCCAACCGAAGAAGCAAAGGAAGGACCGGCGCCCGAATGCGCTCCGCACCGTCAAGGAGGAATTCACTCAAGTGGACTCCGACGGGAATCCAACGGAGCCCAAACATATAGTCAAGGGGTACGCGGTTCAGCTCGGGTGCATTCTTCGGAGCACCGTCTCGATCAACACCGAGAACCTTAGGCATAAGGACCAAGGGAATTTGCGCAACCTCCTCTTCACGAAGCTGCACGAACGATACAAGTTCCCCGCCGAATTTGAAAACACACGCCTCTCAGGGAATAGAGTGAACAATGCCGCCCTCACGAAGATGAGACGGCCCTGTCTACTTGGAGAAGCGTGGTGAAGAGAATGATTGATAAAGGTGATAGTTATGACAAGATCAAGGCGAAATATCGTTTGATGAGCGAAGATGAGTACAAGGAGTTCAAGATCAAGTGCCAGAGCCCCGCAAGCTCCGAATCAAGTCAGTGGGGGAAAGAAATGCGGGAGTTGAACTTAGGGGAACACAAACTCGGTCCCGGCGGTTATAGAGTGGCGGAGCCTATATGGGACAAGGAGGACGCGGAGCGTGCCGAGCAAGGCCTACCGCCCCGCTTCGAGAAATACAGCGGTGACAAGCAGACCAGGAACTATGTCAGGGCCCGGTACAAGGAGGACCCGATAACAAAGGAGCTTACCACGGATCCGAAGACCAGGGCGCTTGAGCTTGTTCTGGTAAGGAATACACCCCCGCGTAATTAGCTCCATATGGTTGCACTCTAATTAATCCCCAATATTTCTAAATGGTTCATGTTCCTTTCGCAGGACAATGAAAGCAGTAGCGCGGGGTCGTCTAAGAGCTCCCCTTTCGACACCCCTTTAAATAGGGCGTTGAACGTAATGAAAAAGAAGGATAAGCTCGATAAGCCGACGTCAGCTGGTCGTGTGGCCGGCAAAGGCTTGTCCACAAAATGGGGGTCATACTATACCGCTGGTGTGCGGAAGGAGAAAAAGGCCAGCTCGGAAAGCCAGACGCGTGAGGTTGAAGCACTCAAGGCACAAGTGGCGCGGATTCCGGAGTTTGTCCAAGAGCAAGTGGAACAACAGCTGGGAATGAAGCTCAACGCCATGGTGCCTACGTTGATTCATGGGCTGACGACATGGATTGCGGGCGGCCAAAAGGGGCCTCCCCCGGTTCCCAGCTTCACGGCCAGCAACTCGCACAGCGCGGCGGCGGCGCCATTGGTGTCTCCGGCGGCGGCGCCATTGGTGTCTCCGGCGGCGGCGCCATTGGTGTCTCTGGCAGAGGCGGTATTCGTGTCTCCGGCACCGGCACGGGCATTGTTGGAGCTTAATGCATCCGGGTGTACGCCGACCGGCACCTCGCCAGCAAGCGCCCCCTCTGTCAGTTGCAGGCCCACCGTTGGCGGTGCCTCGACATTAGCCGAGCTCGACGACATCACGGTAACTAAGCCTCTCGGCCAATGACTTCATCTCTTTGCCTTTGACTGGGCATCCCTGACGCCCTATACATGTTTTTGTAGGGCACCGCCGACGTTCCTTGCACTCTTCTGCACTTCGTGGGCGCCGAGTTGGTCGATGTCGCCAAGGGCAGAATCGTTCAACCGGGCAACCCCATGTTCCACGGTAATCCGATGCCAACAACAATGTATAGGGTTGAAGTGGTCCGGGTGCTGCCAGGCTGCGACGAGCTATTACCTCCGATTTGACCCGCTGGGGCCGACGAAGAAGATGAGATGACCCTCGGCACCTGCGTAAACTGGCCCCTGCTATGGCCGAAGAGCCAAATTCGTTTGGGGGCGGGGGACACCACCCCACAGACAAGACCGCCAGTCGTGCCGGCGCCAAGCCATGGCAAGAACGCCGCAACGCTACTGGACCTGCCGGACATCCCTATGGCACAGGATCCGGACAGCCCTATGGCACAGATCCGGACGGCGACGACAACGACGACGGTACATTTACCAAAGTTGACAAGTACTTTGCCAAACATGGGTACGCTGACGAGTTCTGCGGGCCTCTTTCTCAAGAACCCAGCCAAGACCACCGCGATCTAGCTGGTACGGCGGAGAAATCCAATTGCAACAAGCATCGTCTGGCGTTCAGTTCTCAGGACACGCCTCCAGCTCCCACCTTCACCGAGCCTCAGATAGCTGAGGCGCGAAATATTATCAGCCCCAACACGCTGAAGAAGGCGGTTTGTGAGCAGAACTTGGTCCCATTACAGGAGATCAAGAAGAAGGGCCGGAAACGAAAGACTAACAAGGGCGCCGGTGCGAGCCAGCCGGCACTGAGTTCGATTCGTGCTCAGGACGGGCCACCTTCACCTAAGGATATCTCGAGGATGGTGCATGTGGCGGGTAGGGCGATGCTACCACCAAATATGCTGAATGCTGCAACCGGTGCTATGCGGAGTCTGCACGACAGTGTTCTGATTTTGGAGAAGCGGCGTCTCAGAGAGAAGGATGTGGCATACCCGGTTTTCGTGGCCAAGGTGCCAGAGAGCAAGGGCTTTGTGGATGGCGACATCGGGGGTATGATCGTCCTGCGGTTTGATGACATCTTTGCTATGTTTAACCTTCATCCGTTGCACTACACCTTTGTTCGGCTGTTTTCGCTGAGCATGCAGATGCGGATCATTAGAGACAATACCCCGGACATCGTGATAGTCGACCCCTTCTACATGCGTGCCAAGCACTTGAGCAGCGCTGGGGACCGCCAAGTTGCGAGTTCACACCTCGAAGGCGTCATTCGGGCAAACGCAGATAAGGATAACTTCCTTGTGCCTTACTTTCCCGAGTAAGTCATCCCTTAACTGCCCCGTAACATATGATTTCTTAGATTTCGATCGTTCTTTTTTTTCTAACATTCCGTGTTCTGTGCAGTGACACACATTGCACACTCATCCTCTTAAGCCCGAAATATTCTATGGCCACGTATTTCGACCCGAACCGTAACTCCATGATAGACTACACAAATGTGAAGAAAGTTCTTGATGATGTTCTCCCCGGCTACGCCCAATCTGGAGGCACCTTCACCAGGCCAGTTCGTAAGTACGGCAAGCACATCTTCTCACACAATACGAAGTTCTGCTGCGTCAAGCAGCCGCCTGGCGGTCAGAAGGATGCCTACTACGCCCTCCATCACATGCGGGCGATCGTAAGGGACCATCATCACCTTCTGCTACCAGATAATCTCAAAGATTGGGCCACGAGCTTGTCGGCAGTCCAGGACGCGGACCTCAGACAAGAATTCTTTCGCATCCAGTCGGAGTTTGCGGACATCATCCATCAAGATGTCCTTCATACGTCGGGGCAGTTCTTCCTCAGATATCAACCGTCCAACAGTGAGATAGATGGAATGCTACAAATGCAGGGTGACAACGACCGCGATTTCATGACCATCGCGACAGACGGCGGCTTCATCCACGCTCCTGTCCGATGAGTCGAGTCGAAAGTAGTGATGTGTAGTTCTGAAACATTGATTGGCTCATGTTGTAATTAAACTTTAATGAATTCGTATGTCTCTTTGGTTTGGACGGTTGTTCAACTTAGATGTAATCGATGCTATTTATTAGTAGGACCATGAATCGTGCTATTAATGTCTTGCTTTTCTCTTCCGATCCTTTTGTTGCATACTTACACATTGCTTATGTATTGTCTGTTGTTTGGCTTGTGCATAGAGATGCCGTCGTATGTCGTGTACAAGGGTAAGGTTCCCGGAGTCTACGATGACTGGGAGGAGTGTCGGAGACAGGTTCACCGTTTCAGCGGTAACAGTTACAAAGGGTACACCACTAGGGCGGAGGCCGAATCTAGATACGCCCGCTATCTAGCGGGAGAGAGGAGGGAGCGTTGGAGGAACCGGATGAAGACCAGTTTGATCGAGATGATGCTCATCGTGATGACCACAGCTCTCTTCTATGTGATGGTAGTTTAGATGATCGATATCGACTTGTAATGTGAAGGCAAACTCGATACTCGCGGTCTTGAGACTTGTAATGTTTTATCTTTGTCCGGTCTTTTGAATCCGGAGACTAATATGATGAATTGTATTCGGAGACTAATCTTCTATTGTATTTGATGAATCTGATGTTGCTGTGTGCTGCTGTCTATATTCTATGCAATAATATATTTTGTAACCTGTGCAAAAATCAGAAAAGCAAAAAAATAAAACCTAATATTCATACTAATGACGCACCACACAAGACACTAATGGCGCACTGTGATCATCACACTAATGGCGCATTAGCTGCTGGTGCGCCATTAGAATGCCAAAGCACATTTGTACATATGGCCCCTGGGAGGCATTCTAATGGCGCACTGCAGGCTATACTAATGGCGCACTACGTGGTGCGCCATTAGAACACTAGATACTAATGGCGCACCAGTAGTGCGCCATTAGAATTTAATTCTAATGGCGTGATGCCAGCGGCGCACCAGTAGTGCGACATTAGAAGGCAAATTCGGTGCGCCACTAGCATGCCTTTTCCTAGTAGTGGCGAGGCCGTCGGCATATCTGTGCACGCGGATTGATGATGTCGTGTGGCACACGGATCGGTGACGTGGCAGAGGGGCCTATGCCGACGGCTATGCCGTAAGCATACCTCTGCCACATATATGCCGACGGCCGCCGTTACCGCCTGTCGGCGTAGGGTAAACGCCGTCAAACGATCTGCAATGACCGGGGTGGTGGGCCCTTAATAAGCCGACGGCCAGCCCCATGCCAACGGGCCCCGTAGGCGTATCTCTGGCGGTCCCGACGGCCTAGTCTATGCCGATGGCCCCGTCGGCATAGATGCATGTATGCCGACGGCTTTTCTGCGCCTACGGCCTATCCTTGGCCGTCGGCATAGGTCCGGCGATGCCGACGGGGGCCGTCGGCAACCCCAGTTTTTCTGGTAGTGGATGGCTACGTGAGCGCGGTCAACAGGCGCTCACCAATGTGACGACGACCACTAGGTGGACGGAGACGGCCATGTGATCGTGTACGACGGCTATGCGAGCACGGCCAGTAGGCGCTCGCCCATGTTGACGACGACCACCAGGCTCTCCGCTCTCGACGAGTTGGTCGTGCACTCGAGGACGACATGATCAGCATGGTTGCTTAGCTGCTGCCGCTATGGTTGGCAAGCCTCACGCGGCCACAACCATTTTGTGCTGGCCTGCTGGGTCGTCGACGCCGTGCCGTGCACATGGCTGGCAAGCCTCACGCGGCCACAACCATTTTGTGCTGGGTCGTCGACGCCGTGCCGTGCACATGGCCGGCAAGCCAGATCTCCTTCTTCCTCTATCCAGAAACATCCTCTTTGGTCCAATCCTTCCTGCGCCCGTCGCCCCATCCGACAGAAATTCTCAGCCAATCACGCATCTGGGTCGCCCTACTGATTTTTACGTCGCCCCGTTGTCAGTATGGTGGTCTCGTAGGAGAATCAAGATCGAGGCGCAGAAGTTCGACTTCGGTATGTACATCAAGTAGCAAGATTCAGTCCCTGTTTGGTTCCAATAAGTCTCCTGACTTATAAGTCAGGTGACTTAAAACCAGTGACTTATAAGTCACACCCGTTTGGTTGTCACCCGATTTATAAGTTACCTTCCCACACCTTCCCACACCAATCAACATCATGCAGGTGGTGGGAACCATGCGAAAGGGGGTGACTTATAAGTTTTAAGTTGGGGTTGAGCAACTTATGACTTATAAGTTGAGGTAACTTATAAGTTGGGGCTGTTTGGCAAAATAAGTCATCTTTTGCACTTTTCGACTTATATGTTGGTGACTTATTTGGAACCACATAGGGCAAGGCCGTAGATTCATGGTCCTCCCCTGTCTTTCTCCCATCTTCCTCTTTTCCCGTGCCGCTTATTCAATCATGTGTGAGTCTTTTGCTCCCGGTGTTGGTGTCAGCGTGATTCCTTACTCACAAGAGGCCAGTTGAGGGTGCTGGTAGAGGCGTCCTGATTCGACTAAGATCAGTGGAGAGGTGCATGAGGTGGCTGCGTTCCGCAGGTGAGTACTGTGTAGACGAGAATGTGCAGGAAGTTATATAAGGAGCAGCGATGGGTGCTTGGTAGGTTAGGCGATTGGGAGCAGTGATCTTGGAGTAAGCAACAATGGCACCTGTGCCGGCATCGGTGGCGACAGAGCAGACAGCATGACGCCACAAACCCACCTACAAGGATTAGCTCAAAATGGCTTCAGGCCATCATTGGGCGATGGCTACGATTAGGAGGCATTGTCTTGGTGCTGCAGCTCTGACACATCTTTAACCCATCAACTATCAGGTTTTTCCGTCTAATTAATGGATATCCAGATGCATACAAACGATCCCCGGCAAACTAGGCTTCCGTAGTACTTTAAAAGGACAAGGAAACCTCAAACAGATTGTAGAAGAAGAACCTGCAGTGAAAAAAAAAAAAAAAGGAAAAACATCTCCTTGGCGAGTTGTGGTCGGCAGCTCAAATAGCTTCTTTGGTCGACCTGTACATGCCGGTGGCATACTGACTCAAGATAAGCAAGTTTGATATAGTGTGCACTTTAGATTTGGACAGTTGATACTTTGAGGCAAGGTGTCATAACTACATACTATATATCTATTTTGTAGACCAAAAGGCAGAAGCTTATGCTCACATATCTATACCTACTATTAAAGAGAGGTGATATTTTTTTATTTCGTCCCGCTTCGTTGGTCCCGCTTCAATTTACGCTATTTGGTTTCGTTACTTGCCACCCGTTTTGGATGGAAGGGTTCGATCTCATAACGTGCGAACTGGCCACGCACAGTTTGTCCAACTGGAAGAGAATAAGAGAGAATTTTTTTTCTCCCGTAGCAACACACGGGCCTTTTTGCTAGTAATAATAAAGTACAGATTGACTTTGTCGGATTCACCGGCATAATATGCTTTCTTCTTATGACCATTGTGAGTGAAATCCAGGAGATGTTAAAAGTTCATAGGGAGATCCCAGTTACTCTTATTAGCCGTACCAAAAATAAAGTTAGTCATAGTCTAGCTGCCTATGGGCGTTGTACTCCTCGGACTGCGGTGTGGTTAGGAGGAGGTACAGACGAAATTGTGAACTTGTGCAAGGATGATACACCACCTTAAGTAATGAGATTTTCCTTTCTCCCCACAAAAAAAATAATACACTTTTACAATTTGTATAGAAAAAATCGTAATATAAACGAGGTGGTACTAAAACGCTTGCGAAAAAGTCCTTATATTTTTTTCGGTGGTACTATTTTTCTGCCCACCTCACGATTGTTCACGCATTCGGGCAAGTCATCCAGCCAAGTTATATGCCAAATTCGATTCTTTTTTCTAACTAAGCCTGGCCCACGAGGCCACATCCAGTTGAAGCTAGACGAACGATGAATTGGAGATAACCACGACCTGACTTTATCTGCCTCGGTCTTTTCGTACGTCACTCCCCTGCTACCGTGTTACCCAACACGTACTATTTTTTCTTGGTGACTCTAGAGGACGAGGACAGTTGGAGTCGAACACCGATATCCCTGGCCGACTTCCCAATTCCTCCCATAAATATCGTCTCGACAGAGACGGAGGCCTGGATATGTGATGGCGGTGCAGCAACAGACGGTCGTGCTGGCAATGATAGGTGCCATAGGAACTCGCCGATGTCGTCCGTTGTGTCGTCATCAGCAGAAAGTCGAGGAGCCTGAGGATCTCCCTCCTCCTAGCTCACAGCCGGACCACCGTCATGCTATCTGCCGGCCCATGAGCAAGATGCCCTCCATCCGCCTCGCCAACAGACGGTCCGCCTTCGTGCCATGCCTGCATGGTCCCGGTCCGCGATGAACGCCGCCAGCCGATGCACTGGTCGAACGAGATATCGTACAGCATTGGGCATCGTGTGTGGCCACGACTGCGCACGCCTGTCCTTCCCAATCAGGTCGCACCGTAGGAGGACAATGATTTCGCATGTAAGACACCTCCACGGACTGCTTCCGCACTCCAGCCGTCTCGTGCCCGGCGGCAGCGGCCAAGACAGCACAGCGGGAGGCAGAGGTGGCGTTTTTTTTTGCGAACTCAAACCTTGTATTACTCAGTCACAGTATCATTACAATCCTTAGCAGTAATCTCCAGTAATTCAGGAGGACCCGACCCTAACCAAATCATAGTCCTATTATTTAGATGACCAAAGGAAGCTAGCAAGTCGCTCGCTTTATTCCGTGAACGAGCCACATGAGTAATACAAGTTTGATGAAGACTTAATAAATCTCTAATCTCATTAACTAAAGATGAGTAGATCAAACGATCGATATCACCACATGTGATCATAGACACAACAACAGCGGAGTCAAGCTCAACTTGTATCGGCATTGTTGTTCGTTGGACCGCAGAGGATAGTCCCTCCCAACAAGCATAAAGGTCAGCCTCCAGTGCATCTCGGCAAACCCGTAGCGCCCTACATGCGGAGAAGATGATTCTCCCTTGCTCATCTCTCAAGATCATGCCTGCCCCAGCATCATCACATGACACAAAGGCTCCATCCGTGTTTAATTTCGTCCATCCATGCATCGATTTTTCCCAGCCATGCACCTTAGCCGTGGCCATCTGAGGAGCAACGTCGATCATCATGATAAGTTTTCCTTTTACTGACTCCACATTTATATCATTCTTGATTGCCACTAGAGAGTCAAGATAACTCTGCAAAAACCTGACCGATACTTCCATCGGCGGAGCCGGCTTATGATGCACCACCTCGTTGCGAATGAACCAACTTCTCCATAGCACAAGAAGAATCATACACCTCTCCATGTCACTTATAGTCGCAAGAACTTGCAGTAACCACTCCCTACCGCAGTTAACCAGTGACTCTAACCAAGGTAATTTCCAGACTTTGGCCATTCTCAGATATAGATCCTTCCCGAGCTGGCACCACACGAACGGATGGAAGTTATCCTCCGTGTCTAGCCCACACACCGGACAAACACTTGTGTTTTCCAAGCCAATTTTATGCTTATTCTTCCATGTTGGCAGCCCGTCGGTAGCTACCCTCCACGCAAAATTTGCCATAGAAGGCGGAACCCCACAACTCCAGATGAATTTCCAACAGCTTCTCGCATTGGACGGCGACGAACTAGAGGATACAACTACGGCTCTGTGTATCTCGTCGAACGCCAAATGATAAGCACTCTTCACAGAAAAAATACCCACTTGTCCGGCCCCCATGCAAGAACATCCTCGCCGCGCCTAGGTGACACCCTGATCTTCAGAATCTCTGTCACATCTGCTTGCATGAAATATCGATTCAGAGTATGAACTTTCCAGGACCCGTTTTCATTCAAAAGATCAGACACATATCGAATGCGATAGACACCCTGCCTCGAGATTGGTTTGTATGAGAAAGGCCTCGGTATCCAGTTATCACGCCACACCCGAATGCTTTTCCCATCACCAACTCTCCAAATCAGTCCTTTCTTTAACAACTCCAAACCATGGCTAATAGCCTGCCATGAAGATGATGCATTCCCGGAAAACATTGTGTCCTCTAACTTTCCCGCTGGATAGTATTAGGATTTGAGCAAACGGGCGCACAAGCTGTCCGGCCTTACTATCAATCTCCAAGCTTGGCGAGCTAGCAAGGCTTGGTTGAATAACCGAAAGTCTCGGAAACTGATTCCACCTCTCTCTTTTGGTTGCATAAGGTGATCCCATCCCTTCCAGTGAACCTTCCTCTTCCCCTTCTCCGACCCCCAGTAAAAGTTCCTCACCATTCTAGTGAGATCATCGCACACCGAGTACGGAAGCTTAAAAACTCCCATAATATATGTGGGTAAAGCTTGGGCGACATACTTTATAAGCACTTCCCTCCCCGGCTGCGCCAACACACCATCTCCCCATTGGACAAGTCTTTTGGTAAGGCTTGTCTGAAGATTTTGAAACTTCCCTTTTGACATACGACCCTCGGGAGTGGGCAGACCCAAGTACTTCTCCTCAAACACCATACTTTTGACTTGGAGAACATCCCTGACTTGCTCCTGGACTGCAACCGGGCATGCTGCCCCGAAAAAGATAGAGCACTTATCATAGTTTAAACTTTGGCCCGTGGCCAAACTATAAAGATCCGGAGAAGCTTTAACTTGCGACGCTTGTTCCCTCGAAGCCTGAAAGAACAACATGGTATCATCTGCAAACAACAAGTGGGATATGCCCGGGGCTCTTCTACAAATTCTCACGGGAGCAATATCACCGGCTTGCACCTTGCTTTTCAAAATAGCTGAAAGTCCATCTGCCACAAATAAGAACAAAAACAGAGAGAGTGGATCTCCTTGCTGTAGCCCACGCGACGGTGCAAATGAATCCAGGAGAGTTTCATTTAATTTAACTGAATACCTCACCGATGTGACACACGCCATTATCCAATCAATCCATCTGTGAGAGAACCCTAACCTTTGCATCACCTGCTTCAAGAAAGCCCAATCAACTCTGTCATAAGCTTTTGACAAGTCCAGCTTATATGCACAAAAACTCCTTGAGGGATCCTTCTTCTGTTTAATATAATGCAAGCACTCAAAAGCAACCAGTGCATTATTTGTAATCATCCTACCTGGTATGAAAGCACTTTGCTCCACCGATATAATGTCATCTAGCAAAGGCCTTAATCTGTTCACAAGGCATTTTGAAATTACCTTGTACGTGACATTACAAAGACTTATTGGCCTGTAGTCCGACATCCTTAAGGGATTAGATATCTTTGGAATAAGCACTATTGATGTATCATTAACACCCTCAGGCATAACACCGGAGATGAAAAACTCCCTGACCGCAGCCAAAACCCCATCCTTCACCGTACTCCAATTCCGTTGAAAGAACCGAGCGGGAAAGCCATCCGGCCCTGGTGCTTTCAAAGGCCCAATTTGAAACAATGCATCAGAAATCTCTCTGTCCGTAAACGGCGCACATAGCCTATCATTATCAGCCGGCGACACCACACGTTCAAACAAACTTACTACTTCAGAAGCATTCAAAGTAGTGTCTGCAGCAAAAATATTATGGAAATACTCGTTTGCGATATTGCTCATTGCTGCAAACTCGGTGTGTACGGTTCCAATGCTGTCCATCAATTCCCTGATCTTGTTCTTCCTAGCTCTCCAAACTGCTTTGCTCTGAAAGTACCTTGTGTTTCGATCTCCTTCCTTCAGCCAGGAAATTCTCGACCTCTGCATCCACAACATCTCTTCCTGATATAGAAGTTCATTCATTTTATCCATCACACACCTTATTTCCTCCCTATCAGCATTCATGTGCATAAGCTCCTCAAGTTGGCTTCTAGACCTCGCAAGTTCTCTTGTTACATTACCAAATTTTCTGCTCCATGAGCCTAGCGCATGCATTTTTTTGACAAGGCCTCTCTCAACTGTGATAGATTACGAATCTCCCCTACTGCTGTCCATGCTTCTTCCACCACCTTGGGCAGCACTGAATCTCTCTCCCAAAAAACCTCATACCTGCAGCTTCTTCCTCTCGTCGGTCCCGGGTCCGGTTCCCCTTTAAGGAAGATCACAAGATGATCGGAACAAGGGGACGGTATATGCTCAACTGCCGCAAAAGCAAACAGGTTTCGCCAGTCATTTGTAGCCACGGCTCGGTCGAGTCTCACCTTGACATTTGCAGACCTCACTCTTCTATTATCATACGTGAATGGGAGGCAGAGGTGGCGTTGCCGGGGCGGCGGGGTTCAGAGGATAAGTAGACGATTGTGGTAGCAGCGACGAACAGGCTGGAGGAATTAGTGATGTGTACTTGCAGTTTTCATGAACGAAAAATTAACACGGCTTGTAGACACTAATAGCCTTTTTCATTGACATGGAACACATTGGCGTTTAAACATCTTCTCTTTCCCATTACAATGCCCTGTTCTACGTCTTTATGTAGTAGATCAAACAGCAGACCTCCCATAAAAAAGAAGCAGAGATGCTTAAATTATCGTAAAACCTTAAAAGTGCGCGTGCACTATTTCGCCTGATCGAGCGGCTGCTTCCTGGCCACATGATGTCGCCCCGAATCGCCACGCGCGTCGGCAGGTGGCACCTGGTCGGGGGCTCGCATCCGCGGTGTGAAAACGGTTGTACTACGCGTCCCCATCTCGAGAGAGACCCCCTCCACTTTCTCGCTCTCTCTCTCTAGAGGCTTCCCACATCGTCGGCGGCTAAACGGCGGGCCGCATTGGGAGCTTCCGGTGGCTAGCAGCGGCATAAGGAGCGGGGCGGGCGCAAGGGAGGGAGCTCTTCGGCGGCCATGCTGCGGGGATGAACCGGATCCCGTCCGCCCCGCTGCGGGGCAACGCGGCCGAGGCGGGCGCGGCGGCGCTCGACACCGTGGCGCTAGCGTGGGGGCGTGGGATTCCGCATCATCCTCTTCGACATGGAGCTTGTGCAGCTTGTCGAGGCCTGTTTCCCGCCGGATGCGCTCGCCCATGGCGGCCTCGACCTCCTCGTCGCCTTCTCCTCCTTCCCAGACTCCATGTCCCGTGACCCGGGACGTGGTCCCGCTGGGGATTGCTGGACCGGGATGGCCACCGTGATGAACGGCGGGAGCGCCACGGCAGCGGACTGGCAGCGGTGATGACTAGCAGCTTGCATCGCCCGCCTTTCAGCAGTGTGGCGGCGTCACGGCAGCGGCCTAGGCGCTAGATGTGGACGTCCCGGCACAGTCGAGAACTGCAGATGGCATGGTGCCGGATGTTCCGGAGGGGCGTGGCGAGCAGGCTCGCCGAGGAGCAGGTCGGTTGTAGGAACCCATGCTGCAATTAAGTCATGTGAGCCATGTTCGGCAAAGTGGTGTTCATGTTGCATACTTGCATCTGGTGAACCAAATTCATTCAGTTGCTTGCCCTTACGTGCGTGTGTAAGTGGTCGTCCAAGTGAGCACTGTCAATTCAAGAACATGGTGATCACCGGAATGCCCTACTTCCAACATTAGGTAGTTTAATAAGTACAGCAGTTAATTACAATTTGTGCACAACTAAGAATTCAGAGTATGATAAGAATAAATTCGTACCCAAGTATGTTCTTTTTCTTACATCGTTCAAGTTTTGTGGTTGCTGGTATGGATCATAGACTATAATGGAAATTCAGCTTAAATGTTTGAACATTTCAGTCTTCACAGTGTAGATGATTATTTCATCTTCCTTGCAGAAACTTGTCACCCAGTCCATCATCAACTGGTGAAATAGATGTTTTTTGGTAAGCTAACACTACATTAATGCTTTTATGTTTTGTAAATTACCATCTCAGATTTTGTGAAAATGGTAAGATGGGTTGCACAACTATGTTTTTGGAGTTGCACATGGACTGCCAGATAGTTGCCGAGATTGTACATCCTACTGGCAAGGGTAGTTGGACGAGAATATCCATAATCACGCCCGCAAGCTTAAGGTGTGACAGCCAAATCCGTTGTGGCTGGGTTAGTAGGTCACCGGGGAGACTTGGCCGGCACACCGTAGACGCCACCGCCTCCTCATGTCCCTTTTTCTGGGCGATGAAGCCGTCCCTCTTCGCGCATATAAATTGTAAAATCATGCTATAGAGTTGCACAGATGGCCAAGACAGTTGTTGAAGTCGTACATCCCTACTGGTAGGACTAGTTCGGTCGAAAATGTTCGCATGTAGGGGAGAAAGATACATCAACTGCCAAGAAATTGGTTATGACAGCACAGACGAAGTTGCGCATCTCACACGACAAAAGAATAGTTAGGGGTGAACATCAATTATAGGTGATAGGTCACCACGACACACAAAATTATACTCCCTCCGTTCCAAAATAGATGACCCAACTTTATACTAGCTTTAGTACAAAGTTGGGTCATCTATTTTGGAATGGAGGGAGTAGGTGATAGTTGCATGTTGCTTTTGGAGTTGTTTTCACTTTTGACGCTTAAACTAGCCCAGTGGTAATACAAAGGATTAGTCATACATTTTGTCCTCTATCTACGTAGTGTTTCTCTTACTTCGACTATCGATTTAACTGCAGTAACATTCATTAGGTTACATCAAAGAAATAAGAAACTATTTTGAACTGAAAATGCTCTTTAGATGAATCATGAAACTAGTCTAATAAGGTTGTTTTGGTAGTAATGTAAGGCTGTAAAATATTGAAGTTCTAAAGATTTTATGTCACTGTTGGTATGATTTTATGAATGTTGTTTTTGCTTAAGTTGATCTAGTTTTGCTAGTCACATTTTTAGTTGGCATCCATAATAGTTGTAGTTGCACACATAGTAGGTTTTAGTTGGTTACCACCATTAAAAAGTTGCACAACACGACAATACTAAGATGGTTAGATATTGTATCGCGCTTGCATTGCTTACTTAACTATAGCTACACGCGCGAAGCTCGACCCACTAATGTTGGCAAAGTTGTAGTTGCACATATAGTAGTCCGCAGTTGGATATGGATCATCGGGAAGTTGCACAACAACACGATTATGCGGCGGAGGCGCATGCTCGCATCGGCATAGTAGTTCACCGTGACTACGGGAGTTGCACACATGCGGCGGAATAGTCGCACACACATGACCACGAAGCTGCACACTCCCATCGACGTAGTAGCTCACGCATTCCCGCGGAATTGCACACTTTTCTCGGCATAGCCACACACGCGCGCCTGTAGATTTGCACACTCTTGTCCGCCTAGTCGCATACACATGATCACAGAGTTGCACACCTTTGTTGGCATAGTCGCACACACGCGCGTAGGTACCCACTCTCGTTGTCTACCTAGTTGGCACGTCTATTACTCAAGGTACATAGTCTCGGGCCCCGCAGCACACGAGGTACCACACACCTGGTTCAACTTCAGTTTTCATTCGGTCATCTAATCTAGTCTGCTACCTTACCCTAATAGTATTACTTGTACCGAAATACTAACAACATTTTCATTCTCTCAGATTATTAACCCAAGTTGGATACAAATTCACAGTTGGACAACCAAACGATGCTAAGTTGACATAAATGTCTCTTTGTAAGTTGATCTATTGTTTACTATTTTTAGTTGGCATCCACAGTAGTTGTAGTAGCACACACAATAGTCCTAGTTGGCACATGCATAGCCACAGAGTTGCACAATCTGGTCCGCATAGTCGCATATGAATTATCGTGGGAGATTCTCACTCCCGGCCGCGAAGTTGCCACTTTCATCGGCGCAGTCGCACATGCATGGCAACAGAGTTGCATAATCTGGTCCGCATAG